>NW_026692917.1:0-19858 GCF_021218885.2 Marmota monax
TGTTGAGAGCCACAGCCAAAGGGGCCCCAGCAAACTTCGAGCTGCCAGCAAACTTCCAGCTGCTGGCTGATGATTGGCTCACAGCGGCCCAGCAACATCTAGCTGATTGGCTCCTCGGCCCCAGCAACATCTAGCTGATTGGCTCCTCTGCGGTGATGCTCATTGGACTGTTTCCCTGCCCTTTCAGACCACGGAGCTGCTCATTGGGGGACTTTTTTGGCTCCGCCCACGTGACCCAGCCAATCGGCCTCAAGAGCAGGAGGATTGTGGGAGGTGTGGAGAAGCTTGTGTGGGAGAGAGAGGCTTGGGGAAAGCCGGTGGTGGCAGTTGAGGCTCTGAGGGTTTTTCCTGAGAGACTATTTTGTTTGTCGTGTGTGGTTCTAAAAATAAAGTTAGTTTCTTTTGACAAGTGGCTCCTGATTGTGCCCAGCCAGACTGCGGCATTTGGTGGCTCGCACGGGGAGCGACTGAGGGTAAGTGAAACTGCTCGACCCTGAGGGCAGGGCGAGAGGATGGGTAGCCATTTTAAGATTCCTCTTTTATTTTGCTTCACTTTTGTTTTAAGTTGCCTGTCCCTGGAGATGAGTGAGACGGAAGAAAAACCGCTCACATCTAAGGAAAAACTATTTACGTCTGAGGAACAGATAGGGAGAAAGGACGGATGCCCATGTCAGGAGGATAGAAAGGCTATAATGACTTTTTGTTGTTCCCTTTTTATTTCATTCTGTCTCGGTTTTGTTTGGCGTCATCTTGTTGGGTTGTATTATAGTAGAAATATGGGATCAGAAATTAGTAAAAAAACAAACTGAAAGAGTGTTAAGTAAATTGTTAGAGGAAGGAGGCATCCCAGTAAAATCAAGAGCAGTCAGGGCATACGTTGATACAATACAAAAATGTAGCCCATGGCTTTTTAAGGAGGAGTTGTTAAATATATCACAATGGAACCATCATGGTGAAGATTTAAAAAGAATAGAAAAGAAAAGCCCAGGGACTCTGCCAGTTGGCACATTGCCATTGTGGACATTCGTATCTTGTTTGCTTAGTCCAAAGCCTTCAGTTCAGACAATGGTAGAGGAAGGAGAAGACATAATGATTCAAGTAAAAGAGAAGGTCTCTCAAGTTAGTCAGACAGAGGAAAAGATTCAAGTAAAAGAGAAGGCCTCTCAAGCTAGTCAGACAGAGAAAGAAAGTGTAAAACAGAAAAAGCCATCAGGGGGAAAGTTACAACAGGAGACTGCTACTAACACCTTTCTATCACCAGAGGGTGTAAGTGTCCAACCAACAGCACCACCTCTACAGGAGACTGCTACTAACACCTTTCTATCACCAGAGGACGTAAGTGTCCAACCAACAGCGCCACCTCCATATGCAGGGAGGCCCCCAACCCCCGCAGTTGATAGTTGGGATCCTGAGACAAGGTCTCAAATATTAACATGCCCTGTATTTGAGGCAGGAGGGCAGCGATTTTACCAAGTTTTAAATTTCAAAACAGTGAAGCAGCTAAAAGAGGCTGTAACAACCTATGGTCCTCAAGCACCCTTCACTGTAAGCTTGGTCGAATCCATTAACAACTTGAACATGACGCCAGCAGATTGGGCTAATATGTGTAAAGCTGTGCTAAATGGAGGACAATACCTGTTATGGAAGGTTGCCAATGAGGAATTTTGCAAGGAGACGGCTAGGCGAAATGCAGCAGCTGGTTATCCTCAGAGAAATCTAGATATGTTGTTAGGAAAGGGACCTTATGAGGATCAGCAGCAACAAATTGCATATGATCCTGGCGTATACGCACAAATTGCTGCAGATGCAATTAAGGCATGGAAGACTTTACAAGGACATGGAGGTTTACAAGGTCAATTATCTAAGGTAATACAAGGAGATAATGAACCTTATGCTGAATTTGTAGATAGGCTTATTCAAACAGCTACCAGAGTTTTTGGGAATACAGAACAAGCAATGCCATTACTAAAACACCTGGCTTATGAGCAAGCGAATCGTTGGTGCAGAGATATCATTAGACCATGGAAACATGAAGATTTAAACACATATATTAAATTATGTAGAGACATTAATGAACAAGAGCAAGTCGTGGCAGCTGCAGTAAAACAGGCTTTAGATGCCAGAGACATTAATGAACAAGGGCAAATTGTGGCAGCTGCAGTAAAACAGGCTTTAGATGCCAGGCCAAGAACATGCTACAATTGTGAACAAACAGGACATTTTAAAAGGAATTGCCCCATTGGAGGAGGGTTTAACAAAACTAGGTATCAAAGGAGTAGAATACCAGGTATTTGCCCACGATGCCGTAGAGGGAGACATTGGGCTAATGAATGCCGTTCTCAAACCACCATAGAGGGTACTCCATTATCAAAAAACGAACAAGGACCAGGTGTTTATCCACGATATCGTGGAGAAAGGCATCGGGCTCCATTGCCAAAAAATGGACAGGGGGGCCCAATGCTCCGGGGCCCAAAACCACAAATATACGGAGCACTGGAGGAACCCAGCAACCCCATCAGGGTAGTGCCCAGGACACATTGTCCATCAGATCCCTCATCAGACAAACCAGAGGGAGCGCAGGGTTGGACATCTGCGCCTCCGCCAGAGCAGTACTAACTCCAGAGATGGGAGTTCAAATCATTCCCACAGGGGTGAAAGGACCTCTTCCCAAAGGAACAGTAGGCTTATTATTGGGACGCAGCTCTTCTACTCTAAAAGGACTTATGATAAGTCCTGGGGTAATTGATTCCGATTATGAAGGTGAAATAAAAATTATAGCCAGTTCTCCAAAGGGTATATCAGTAATTTCACCAGGAGATAGAATAGCACAGTTACTAATAATACCCAGCCTACATGATAAATTTTCCAGTCGTACTGTAGAAAGAGGTTCCAAGGGATTAGGCTCCACAGGTGTAGATTGGGCTATGCTTTCTTTAAATTTAGATTCTCGCCCCATGCTAAAACTAAATATTCAAGGACATGAATTTAATGGGCTACTGGATACAGGTGCAGACCTTAGCATCATCTCTCGTCAAGAATGGCCAAAACATTGGCCATTACAACAAGCCACTCAAACGCTTCGAGGCCTAGGAGTGGCAACTAATCCCCATAGAAGTGCAATGGTATTAGATTGGAAGGATCCTGAAGGATGTGAAGGAACTATACAGCCATATGTATTGGATCATCTTCCCATAAATTTATGGGGACGAGATGTCCTAGATCAATTAGGTTTGACATTAACAAATAACATCAACCAAAATGCACCCACTATTATGACTAGACAAGGTTTTAGGAAAGGAAAAAGATTAGAAAAACAAGAACAAGGTATAGCAGCACCAATACAAATAGATCAAGGAACAGACAGACATGGGTTGGATTTTCAGAAAGGGCCACTGAGACAATAAAAATTACTTGGAAATCAGAAAGACCAGTATGGGTTCCTCAGTGGCCCCTGACTAAAGAAAAGATACAAGCAGCCCATGACCTGGTCAAACAACAATTAGCAGAAGGACATATACAACCTTCTGTATCTCCCCATAATACTCCCATTTTTGTCATCAAAAAGAAATCTGGTAAATGGAGATTATTGCAAGATTTAAGAGCCATTAATAATGAGATGGTTATTATGGGACCTGCTCAATCAGGGATTCCTCAGTTGTCTGCTTTGCCAAAAACCTGGTATGTTTTAGTTATAGATATTAAAGATTGTTTTTTTTCAATTCCAATTCATCCTGAGGATAGTCCACGTTTTGCATTTACTATCCCTGCACTGAATCATGAAGGTCCTGATCAGAGATATGAATGGAAAGTACTCCCTCAAGGGATGGCTAACAGCCCAACTATGTGTCAAATTTATGTTAACAAAGTAATCCAGCCACTTAGAAATCAAAATCCTGAACTACAAATATTTCACTATATGGATGATGTATTATTAGCACACAAAGATAAAAACACATTGCTAGAATGTTATGCCACACTTACAAACTTATTAAAAAATTATAATCTAGAGATAGCAATAGATAAAGTACAATTAAATTTTCCAATTAATTATTTAGGAGTTCTATTATCCTCAACCATGGTCCGTCCACCAAAAATTCAAATACGAGTAGATCAACTCAAATCACTTAACGACTTTCAAAAGTTATTAGGAGACATAAATTGGATAAGGCCTTATTTAGGTATACCAACAGGAGAGTTGGGACCTTTATTTGATATCCTAAAAGGTCCATCAGATCCAAATTCACCCCGAATGTTAACGCCTGAAGCAAGAAAGGCATTAAAAATCATTGAAACATATATGGAAAATATGCATTTGGATAGAATTGATATAAGTTTGCCTTTATTATTTATTGTACTACCAACAAAAAATATTCCTACAGGAGTATTTTGGCAAGAAGGTCCATTATTATGGATACATTTATCTTATTCTCCTAACACTATTCTTACTAGGTATCCTGAGGCTGTAGGACAATTAATACTCAAAGGAATAAAAGCAGCAAAGGGAGTGTTTGGAATTTCTCCCAATAAAATTATTACTCCATATACTATGAATCAAATTGATGAGTTAGCTAATGAGTTAAATACTTGGGCAATAATCATGTGCAAATCTAATGTTTCATTTGATAACCACTTACCATCTAATCCTTTATTGTCTTTTTGGTCATTGCATCCTGTAATTTTTCCAAAAATGACAAGAAAAACACCTATCATGAATGCTCCAAATATATTCACTGATGGGTCAAATAATGGTACAGCAGCAGTAGTTACCCCTGATCAAACTTTTACATTTTTAGTACCCAAACAATCAGCTCAAAAGGTAGAGCTTAATGCAGTTTTACAAGCTTTTGTGATGTTTAAAGATTCTGTATTTAATTTATTTTCTGATAGTCAGTATGTAGTTAATGCTATAGTATCTCTTGAAGATGCTGGTAGGATTTCCCCTTCTTCTACTGTTTTCTCTTTGCTTTCCACTATACAAAGTCTAATCTGGGACAGAAAAGATCCATTCTTTATAGGACATATCAGGGCACATACAGGATTGCCTGGAGCCCTTAGTTTGGGCAATGATTTAGCAGATAAAACTACACATGACATACATATTTTCTCTACACTAGAAGAAGCTATAAATTTTCATAAAAAGTTCCATGTCAATGCTAATACTTTACAAAAGCGTTTTAAAATAACTAAGGAACAAGCTAGACAAATAATAAAACAATGTCAAAATTGTGTGACCTTTTTACCACAAGTTAATCTTGGAGTCAATCCTAGAGGATTGATACCTAACCATATTTGGCAGATGGACGTCACACACTTGCCAGAATTTGGAAAATTAAAATATTTGCATGTTACAGTTGATACTTCTTCTGGATTTTTGATGGGCTCCCTTCATGCCGGAGAAAAAACTAAAGATGTTATAGCTCATTGCTTACAAAATTTTGCCACTGTGGGTGTTCCAAAACAGTTAAAAACAGATAATGCCCCTGGTTATACTTCTACCTCTTTTAAACAATTTTGCTCAACATTTGGCATTACTCATATAACAGGAATCCCATACAATCCACAGGGACAAGGCATAGTTGAAAGAGCTCATCAAACTATTAAAATGTACTTATTAAAGCAAAAAGAAGGAATTGGGAAGGGGTATATATTCCCCAAAGATAAACTTAAAATAACCCTTTTTACTCTAAACTTTTTAAATTTGGATTCATCAGGACTTAGTGCTGCGGAAAGGCATATGTGTCCAAAAAATGTACATAAGCCCAAGGTACTTTGGAAGGATATTCTAACAGGACAATGGAAAGGTCCTGACCCAGTAATTGTCTGGAGTCGGGGGTCTGTTTGTGTGTTTCCACAGGGAGAACAGCAGCCGATTTGGATTCCAGAGAGATTAACCAAGGTCCTGACCCAGTGATTGTCTGGAGTCGGGGGTCTGTTTATGTGTTTCCACAAGGAGAACAGCAGCCGATTTGGATTCCAGAAAGATTAACTAAAGCGATTTCTACAGACCAAAAAGAAGATGATTTGGCTCAAATCCATAACAACTGATATCCAAAACTCCAGTTTGGCTATTCTTACATCTGCAACAGAACCAGGATGCTTTTTTCAATATCTATTTTATTATTGCCCTTTGCCATATCATGAAGTTCTATTTTGTTTTTTGAGCTCATACAGACCTAGGTTAATGTTTTGCTGATCAGTTCTATTTTTTGACTATAGAGTTTTTAAACATTGCAATGGAGATTTCACCTGTAAAATGTTAGAAGGCCTTTACTATAATGTTATGTGTTGCATGTATTATATTATGTGTGCACACTTGTGTTTTGTGTTATATGTTTGAATGTACGTATGTCCATATATCATATATGATGAGCGCTCATGATAAAATGGATCCAAATATTTTTTTTTTCACGTGATTTATATGGTTTAATTTAAATTGGGTAAACAACTGTTGAGGATTGTTTTAATATGTAAACAAAAAAGAAGGTTAACAGATCTGTTTGTTTACTTTTACCTTTCCTTTTAATTATATTTAATAATTCTCTTAAAGATAATGTAAATTGTTAAGAAAATTGTTTTCTTTTAGTGCCTTCTGGAATGTTACATAATTTTTTCTTTAGCCATTATTGCCAGAATTCCTATCTTCATCCCAGTGCTGGTGAAGTGAAAGATAAAACCAATCTACAGCTTCTACAATAGCCATCACTGAACTGCTTGCAGAACTTGCCTGGACACATTGTGAGCTCACCTGTATGCATTGTGAACTATCTGTTGGTACAGCGAATTGTGGTAGTGCTGGAGTATTTTTGCTGATGGTGTCACCGGTGGTACAATTTAGGAGCCCTCAATTGGCTTAATGTCATGGCATTTTGCATCCTCCTCTACTAGTGATGGTCTAAAATTTGGGGGCCAACAGAGGTGAGGCAAAGAACCTCACCCCCCCACAGGTGCAAAGGCCTATCCACAAGTATGGCTGTATGCTGGACCGGTAGTCAGTGACGGGTATGATCCAATTGCAGTGGTACCAACCTAAGACAGGAGGCTGACGCCTAGAGGTCAGTTCATCCGATGACGGGTAAGGACCATATGTTGAATTGGACTGCCTAACAGGCACGGTCCCTAAGCCACATGCTTGTTGTTTAAACAGAGAGGGGGAGATGTTGAGAGCCACAGCCAAAGGGGCCCCAGCAAACTTCCAGCTGCCAGCAAACTTCCAGCTGCTGGCTGATGATTGGCTCACAGCGGCCCCAGCAACATCTAGCTGATTGGCTCCTCGGCCCCAGCAATATCTAGCTGATTGGCTCCTCTGCGGTGATGCTCATTGGACTGTTTCCCTGCCCTTTCAGACCACGGAGCTGCTCATTGGGGGACTTTTTTGGCTCCGCCCACGTGACCCAGCCAATCGGCCTCAAGAGCAGGAGGATTGTGGGAGGTGGGGAGAAGCTTGTGTGGGAGAGAGAGGCTTGGGGAAAGCCGGTGGTGGCAGTTGAGGCTCTGAGGGTTTTTCCTGAGAGACTATTTTGTTTGTCGTGTGTGGTTCTAAAAATAAAGTTAGTTTCTTTTGACAAGTGGCTCCTGATTGTGCCCAGCCAGACTGCGGCAGTACCATAAGTTTCTAAAGGAAATAATAATAACTCACTCCTTCCATGTATTTACACATTTCATCAGATTTGTTCTGCTTGATACAATTTAGGAAAGTAATATGCCTTTATCAGTAATATGAATTTGAGCAATTAGGTGAATATAAAGACATGTTTTTCTTCTCCTTTGTGAAAACAGTCATTTGGAATTTCAATCCTAATATAATACTTCCCCACTGGGCATGTGTAAGCACATGCCTGTAATCCCAGTGATTTGGCAGAGACACAGGAGAATCACAAGTTCAAGGACAGCCTCAGCAGCTTAGCAAGACCTTATCTTGAAATAAAAAATAGAAAGAACAGGGATGTAGGTCAGTGGTAAAGTGCCTTTGGATTCAATTCTCAGTGCAAAGGAAAAAAAAAAGAAAAAAATTGATAACTCTCTCTAGAATAAAAATCAAGGTTTATCTGCAGGAGGTCTAAAAGGATAGTGTTAATACAGACCAAGAGTTATCTGCAATATGAAGGGATCCCCCAGTCTAGAGTCATATATTCCCTGGAAGAAAATTCTACTTTAAAAGAAAGGTGATAAGGGGACCTAGTGTCCTGTGGGAGAGCCAAATGCTTTACCAGCAAGCTACATCTCCAACCTGTCAACTATATTATCTGCCCAATCCCTTCCCACACAGAGCTATAATTTCCCAGCCCCTGTTACACTTTCAGCTCAGATTTGTTTCACTTGCAACCCCACCTCTATGTTCCACATTGGCAAAGACAAATGAAGAAATCCCAGATATCTTTACATCTCTCACCACAACTAGTTAAGAAAACTTCTGGTCTGAGAGACAAGATGGGACTATATATAGGAAAAACTATATGATTTGAGGTAATGTTAAATTCTCTATACCTCAATTTCTTTTTTTTAATATTTTTTTTAAGATGGACACAATATCTTTATGTATTTTATTTATTATTTTTTGTGGTGCTGAGGATCATACCTCAATTTCTCATTCACAAGTCCTCGATGCTTCTCAGAAGTGTTGCAAGATTTTTTTCTAAGTGTATGTGTGAACAGATGAAGAGAACTGATAGTTGCTTCCCAAATATTAGCTACTTCTTCTGCATGAAAACAATGCACTTATTTTCTTTGGCTAATTGCTGAAAAAAAAAGTCATACACATAATATGATATGAAAACAGGTACTCCCAAAGTCCCTGGTCTAGTCCTGTCTCCAAGCATAACTGTTCAAGTCAACCTGGTTTGAGAAAGGCAGCTCCCCAACAACTTTGTTCATGGTTGAATTCCTGCTAGGGAGTGGGCTTGAAGGATATAAGGAAGAGCTGACTACCCTACAATGCAGATGAAAAGGAGAGATTTACTGGAAGTCAGATTCAGATCAGTAAACAAACCAGGATTACAACCCAAACAAATTGGCCAATTTTTTGCTTAATTGTAAAGTCTTGTAATAATTAATTTGTATTCAAATCAATGTTCTTAACAGCTTCACATAGCTTCCTCTAGGTTTTAGTTGGTTGGGTTCAGTTTGCATTTAAAGAAATTTTGTCATTGTGAGTAATACAGTCTGAGAATGTATTAGTGTATGTTTTGTTATTGCGTTTCTATTCATAAGAACATGTTAAAAATTATCCAACAACAATTGGGAAAAGGCTGGTAAAATCACCAGGTTATTAGTGACAGCCAAAAGGTTTATCATTTGATGCACACTAGCACTGAGTTGTATCCCCATCCACCCCTGTACTGGGGAGTGAATGTAATGCTAGGGCAGGCATTAAGGAACCAGGCACTCTAGTGCTGAGATTAAACCCACAGTAGTGATCTGAAGTAAATTCTTGACATACATTATTTTACTCAATTCCAACAACCTCATGATGTATATTTTACAAATACTGAAAAGTCACATGTCCAGAAGTGTCAAACATCTAATTGGTTTGACATCAGAGTCCATAATGTTACATAGATCTTATTAACATACGAAAGAAAGACCAACACTACCCATCAAATTGATGTGTGTTTATTGCACAAATTTCCCCTAGAACTGGGAGGTTATTATAATACAGGTGTACATTTGAAAAATGTATTCTGAACAAGGAACAAGTATGTACATTTTATATACGCATCATCTAAATAACTTAGAGAAAGCAGAACACTCTCATAAGACATCAAACAGAAGTAGGCCTTAAGTAAATCTGATTTTTTTTTTTGTGATCATCCTCAGTGTATGCTAACTGCAACAAAACGAAATCTGTGCTAGTATGTTTATTGCACTTAATATTTTCAAACTCAAAATTAAGACATATTAATAAATGCCAGGACACTTAGAACCAACTCAATTAGTTTATATGTATGGAAAATTAGTTTTAATTCTATCCCCCATATAAAAGATCCCTTTTTTATTGCTTGTTGCAACAATATTTTTGATATGTAACATATTTGTACCATAAGAAGTTGAAAAACTTATTTTAAACAGGTCAAAACTCTTTTGACATTCATCATACAGACCACCAAAGCAGTAAATCATTCCTTGGGCTTCATATAAGGAAAGAATGATTATGATGAAGGTCCAGAAATTATAGGAGTGTTAGGAATTATAACTCAGGAAACCTATAAGGATTAAGGTGTGCTTAAGAAACTATGAACCTTTTCCTTCCCAGCAAAGCTTAGCTTTAAGAATAACAGCAGCATGAGCCATTCACTTACTGAAGACTAGAATTACTAAATAGTAATTTATTAGACATTTCAAATAGGACTGAAAACAGTTTGATGATTAAGAAGATTGACTCAAACAGACATTACCTACCTGCTACATATTATTCTGAGCCACAACCAAAAAATAATGTACAATGGCCCATATAGGAAGTATTATAGAATCTGAATTCTGCCAGAGATCGACTCACTGAATTGCAAAAATAGACAATAGAAGAGTTCTGTTAATGAATGGAGTAAGAAAATTAAGCCAAAGAAAATACATTCATAAACATTCTGGCAGCAAGTCTTCCACAGGAGACTTGGGTACTAACAAGTACCACCTAAAGGACATGGGCCAAACTGTAGGCAGATCAATTTCAGATTTACTTTCTATTAAAACAACCACTTCTTTGTCTAGTTGGAAATCTCTTGAATAAACATAAAGGGTGAGGAAAATGTGACCCAACACTAGTCAAGGTTGACTAAACAAAGAACATAAAATTTTCACTGATCATTGAAAAGTTATAATAGCAAGAATGGATGTGCTATATTGTAAATGTATTTAGTAAATGAATAAACAAGTGGTTTTCTTAAGCTAATGAGTTAATTGTGATGGAAACAGTCAAAGCAGAAATCAGAATTATTTCTACCATTTAATGTATCTTAGACCAGATAAGCAAAGAATAAACTATAATTAAGTATTCAAGTAAACTGAGGTAGTAGAGCATATTGAAAACTTTATCTACCCATCTTTCTATTTACATTACTTACATGGGTTTGGTTTCATATTAGCCTTTCTTACAAGCAACATTCTACAGTATATACAAAGACAACAAAAATTGAGAAGTGGAAATCTGAAAAAAATCACCATTTGGAAGGGAGGAACTGTCACAGAAAAGAGAATAATTTATAATTTCAATTAGTGTAAATTGAATATTTTAAGCAGTGTAACAAAGACTCTGCTCCTGTGGTTTCAAAAAGGGCTGATAATGAAAATAAGGGGCTTGACTACCTGAGCACTTTTAAAGAAAATATTATTCTTATTTTTGCCAATGCTTTGGTGTAATTTCTTATCCTAATTTTCATTTATTAAATTAGTGAATATGTAAATATTAGTATTTATAAGAATTAGCTCATACTTAAAAAACAAATAGTATAAAGTAGTATTCTTATTTTAGGAATCCTCATCCTCAGCCTTAAAAAGAAATTGGCTTTATGTATATTTTAGAATATGTGAAACAGAAAAAAAAAATCACATAAACTAATAACATTATATACAATTAATATTAGTTGAAAATTTTTTTTTAGAAAAGGCATGTTCACCAATTTTGTATTTCTACCTCTGCATTTTAAAAAAATAGATACATATGTACACTTGGGTGGACAACATAACATATATTTTCACTCATTATTCTGAGTTTGTTGTAATTAACAGGATGTTTAAAATACTTACATTGAGAAATAATCAGAAATTAGCTGTTTTGAAATGCAAAACAAAATAACAAATAATCAAGGTTTTTTAGCTTTCTACAGAATTAAAAACTAATGACTACTTCTGAGCCATTTAATCATGAGACACTCATTTATGAGTTGTGACAACATTGTAGTGATGACATGAAATTCCTTGATATTATTTATTTTGTAGAAATTTCAAAGTTATGCTTTGGCTTTTTCAAATGCCCCCCACTCACCAGCCAGCAAAATTATTTATGCTGCTTTAGTTTCACTTGGTTAAAAAAAAAAACCTACCACCACCCCAAATCCAGTTAAAAGAAAACTCATCCAAAGTACCCAGAATATGCAATGCAGTGCAGGGTACCTGGGAGATGAACTCATTCAGACAGAAGTCTAACAGGAAAAAAATTTCATAAATACATGTTGTGCCTCTTTCCTTGGTTTCTATTTAACTTTCCACCAAAGTTAAAGAAGTATCTGAGCAACATATGGAGAATGAGTGCTTGCTACAGCAGCCAGAAGAGGAAGATCACTGGATTCAATACTGAAATAAAGAAAAGAAAACTCAGTTCAGGCTTTCTGTACAGAGAATATGAATTCTACAGATGATGACAACTACCTGAAATGTTACTATGCCTCAGCAGTTAAGGAGTTACCTTGGCCAAAAGGAAAAGGGTGAGAGGGGAGAATAACAAAAGTACAACATTTTTTAGTAAGTAAAATTTAAAACCACAGATTTAAAAGAAAGGAAAGAAAAGCTGGGTGTGGTGGCACTTTAATCCCAGCAACTCAGCAGGCTGAGACAATAGGATTCCAAGTTCAAGGCCAGCCCCAGCAACTTGGTGAGACCTTCAGCAACTTCTTGAGGTCCTGTCTCAAAATAAAAAATAAAAAGGACTAGAGATGTAGTTCAGTGGTAAATTACCCATGGATTCAATCCCCAGTATAAATAAATAAATGAATAAATAAAAATTTAAATTAAAAAAAGTGAAAAGAAAGCCTCTAAACTCAAAGGTAACAAACTCATGGATGCAGGAAAGCATCTCATTCACTTACTAATACTGCATTTATGCAAGGCATAATGTATAAACAATAAAATCTAGTATAATAAAATAATATTATGTGTAGATTGTTTTGGCTAAAAGTGTTTCTATAATAAGGTATACTGGAAGAAGTAAAGGAAACTTCTTCAAAATACATCTTAAAACAATTTACAGAAAAAGAAAAATGGCTAGTACACATAGAAAAAGCAACTCAGACTTAACTCACAGTTGGAGGAATTTGAATAAAATTAGATGCCACTTTTCAGCTAGCAGCTTGGCAAAATTTAAAGTCTGGTAATACACCCTAGCTCTTGCTGTTTGTGGAAATTTATATTTACTTTCTGCATAGTACTCAATATTAACTATTACAATATCTTTAAAATTTTTTAATTATGTGCCCTTTTCCCAAAAATTCTCCTTCTAGAAATATATCCTACAAAAGCCAAAGATTTATATTTTTAGGAAAAGAAAAAGGAAACTATAAAATATATGATGGAATGCTATACTGCCATTAAAAAGAGTGATCAGTATGTGCTCATATGAATAAATGTTGAAGACATATTAGAAGGTCAGTTCTACAATAACAGATAAGAGTCTAAACTCTCCAAACCTGAGAGAAAGATGAAAACAACTTTTAATTTTATGCCAATATGGCATGAACTTTGGCTATATGCCCATTATTTTAAAAACTAGTCTAATTTTTTAAAAAATAAAAACATTACATATACATTTCCCTCCCTAGAATAAACAAGATTATATACTGTTTCTGATTTCCCAAATACTTGACAACAATTCTCTACGTACTCCTCAAGTCAATAGCCTAGCCTCATCAAGACCTGAACAAGAGTGTGGTACTATGGTATAAATAAACAGAATCTGCCGTCAGAAAGATATAGTTATTCAAATCCCTACTCATTCCTACTAGTGTGTAACATCTGGCATGTTAATTTACAAAATCCTGATTTCCAATCTGGATGATATTGCCTACACACTGAAGGACGACTGTAAAAATTAAGAAATGGGAGTGTAGTTCAGTGGCAGAGTGTGTACTTAGTATTTTTGAGGTCCTAGCCCTAGGCTCAATCAATTCCCAGCATGCACACACACAAAAAAGGAGTAAAACTAATAAAAGAATTTAATTCAATTTGGTTTGTGACACACAGTAAATTCCTAAATGATGTTCTCCACTTTTCCCTTCATAAAAACTGAATTAGAAAAAAAATTCTCTCTTGTTATAATTTCTTCAACTAGTATTTCAAGAAATGAAATATACACATACACACACACACACAAAAAAAGTGGTCACAGAACACAAAAAAAGGTGATTATAGGACAACCTGAAGCCAAGCATGGTGGTTTATGTGTGTGATTTCAGAGACTCGGGGACTGAGGGAGGAGGATCACCAAGTTTGAGGCCCACCTGAGTAAGAAGTGAGGGCCTCAGCAATTTAGGGAGATCCTGTCTCAAACAGACAGACACAAAAGAAAAGAAAAGAAAACACCACCAACAAAGAATATACTGAGTGCTCGCTTCGGCAGCACATATACTAAAATTGGAACGATACAGAGAAGATTAGCATGGCCCCTGCGCAAGGATAACATGCAAATTCGAGAAGCGTTCCATATTTTTATACATGCTTCAGATGATCTGGAGTATCAAGGAAGACATTAGACAGCAAAATCAGACAATGAAAGATCACTTCGACAATGAATTACATAAACAAATCCATGAAGCAAAAGATCAACTATACAGGGAGATAGAGGGTATAAAAAACAAACAGAAATCCTAGAAATGCAGGAAGCAATAAACCAACTTAAAAACTCAATGGAGAATACTACCAGCAGAGTAGAACACTTAGAAGATAGAACATCAGACAATGAAGACAAAGTATTTCAACTGGAAAAGAACATAGACAGCTCAGCAAGACTGTTAAGAAACCATGAGCAGAACATCCAAGAAATATGGGATAACATTAAGAGACCAAACTTAAGAGTCATTGGGATACAGGAAGGTACAGAGCTCCAAACCAAAGGAATGAGCAGTCTATTCAATGAAATAATACGAGAAAATTTCCCAGACTTGAAGAATGAGACAGAATCCCAAATCCTAGAAGCCTACAGGACGCCGAATGTGCAAAATCATAAGAGATCCACACCTAGACACATTATAATGAAGATGCCCAACATACAGAATAAGGAGAGAATTTTTAAAGCTACAAGAGAAAGGAAGCAGATTACATTTCGGGGTAAGCCAATCAGGATAACAGCTGATCTTTCAACACAGACTCTGAAAGCTAGAAGATCCTAGAATAACATATTTCAAACACTGAAAGAAACTGGGTTCCAACCAAGAATTGTGTGTCCAGCGAAATTAAGCTTCAGATGGAAGATGAAATTAAAACCTTCCACGATAAACAAAAGTTTAAAGAATTCGCACCTAGAAAACCATCTCTTCAAAACATCCTTGCCAAAACATTACAGGAAGAGGAAATGGAAAATAACAATGAAAACCAACAGTGGGAGGTAGGACAGTAAAGGGGGGGGGGAAATAATCAAAGAGGAAAACAAACAATGTTTAGTAACAGAAATAAACAAATATGGCTGGAAGAACAACCCATATCTCAATAATAACCCTAAATGTTAATGGCTTAAACTCACCAATTAAGAGACACAGGCTAGTAGAATGGAACACAAAACAAGACCCAACAATATGCTGCCTACAGGAGACGCATTTGATAGGAAAAGACATACATAGGCTGAAGGTGAAAGGTTGGGAAAAATCATATCACTCATATGGACTTCGGAAACAAGCAGGAGTCTCCATACTCATATCAAATAAAATAGATTTCAAGCCAAAGTTAATCAAAAGGGATAAAGAGGGACACTACATACTGCTTAAGGGAACCATACACCAACAAGACATAACAATCATAAATATTTATGCCCCAAACAATGGTGCAGCTATGTTCGTCAAAAAAACTCTTCTCAAGTTCAAGAGTCTAACAGACCACCATACAATAATCATGGGAGACTTCAACACACCTCTCTCACCACTGGACAGATCTTCCAAACAAAAGTTGAATAAGGAAACTATAGAACTCAATAACACAATTAATAATCTAGACTTAATTGACATATATAGAATATACCACCCAACATCAAGCAGTTACACTTTTTTCTCAGCAGCACATGGATCCTTCTCAAAAATAGATCATATATTATGTCACAGGGCAACTTTTAGACAATATAAAGGAGTAGAGATAATACCATGCATCTTATCTGATCATAATGGAATGAAACTGAAAATCAACGATAAAAGAAGGAAGGAAAAAGCATACATCACTTGGAGAATGAACAATAGGTTACTGAATGATCAATGGGTTATAGAAGACATCAAGGAGGAAATTAAAAAATTCGTAGAGATAAATGAAAACACAGACACAACATGTCGGAATCTATGGGACACATTGAAAGCAGTTCTAAGAGGAAAATTCATTGCTTGGAGTTCATTCCTTAAAAAAAGAAAAAACCAACAAATAAATGATCTCACACTTCATCTCAACATCCTTGAAAAAGAAGAGCAAAACAACAGCAAAAGAAGTAGAAGGCAAGAAATAATTAAAATCAGAGCTGAAATTAATGAAATCGAAACAAAAGAAACAATTGAAAAAATTGACAAAACTAAAAGTTGGTTCTTTGAAAAAACAAACAAAATCGACAGACCCTTAGCCATGCTAGCGAAGAGAAGAAGAGAGAGAACTCAAATTACTAGCATACGGGATGAAAAAGGCAATATCACAACAGACACTTCAGAAATACAGAAGATAATCAAAAACTATTTGAATCCTTATACTCCAATAAATTAGAAGATAGTGAAGGCATAGATAAATTTCTTAAGTCATATGATCTGCCCAGATTGAGTCAGGAGGATATAGACAACCTAAACAGACCAATACCAATGGAGGAAATAGAAGAAACCATAAAAAGACTACCAACTATGAAAAGCCCAGGACCGGATGGGTATACAGCAGAGTTTTACAAAACCTTTAAAGAAGAATTAATACCAATACTTTTCAAGCTACTTCAGGAAATAGAAAAAGAGGGAGAACTTCCATATTCATTCTATGAGGCCAACATCACCCTGATACCTAAACCAAAGACACTTCAAAGAAAGAAAACTACAGACCAATATCTCTAATGAACCTAGATGCAAAAATCCTCAATAAAATTCTGGCGAATCGGATACAAAAACATATCAAAAAAATTGTGCACCATGATCAAGTAGGATTCATCCCTGGGATGCAAGGCTGGTTCAATATACGGAAATCAACAAATGTTATTCACCACATCAATAGACTTAAAAATAAGAACCATATGATCATCTCGATAGATGCGGAAAAAGCATTCTACAAAGTACAGCATCCCTTTAAGTTCAAAACTCTAGAAAAACTAGGGATAACAGGAACATACCTCAATATTGTAAAAGCAATCTATGCTAAGCCTCAGGCTAGCATCATTCTGAATGGAGAAAAACTGAAGGCATTCCCTCTAAAATCTGGAACAAGACAGGGATGCCCTCTCTCTCCACTTCTCTTCAACATAGTTCTCGAAACACTGGCCAGAGCAATTAGACGAAAGAAATTAAAGGCATAAAAATAGGAAAAGAAGAACTTAAATTATCACTATTTGCAGATGATATGATTCTATACCTAGCAGACCCAAAAGGCTCTACAAAGAAACTATTAGAGCTAATAAATGAATTCAGCAAAGTGGCAGGATATAAAATCAACACGCATAAATCAAAGGCATTCCTGTATATCAGCGACAAATCCTCTGAAATGGAAATGAGGACAACCACTCCATTCACAATATCTTCAAAAAAAAAAAATAAAATATTGGGAATCAACCTAACAAAAGAGGTGAAAGACTTATACAATGAAAACTACAGAACCCTAAAGAGAGAAATAGAAGAAGATCTTAGAAGATGGAAAAATATACCCTGTTCATGGATAGGCAGAACTAACATCATCAAAATGGCGATATTACCAAAAGTTCTCTATAGGTTTAATGCAATGCCAATCAAAATCCCAAGGGCATTTCTTGTAGAAATAGAGAAAGCAATCATGAAATTCATATGGAAAAATAAAAGACCCAGAATAGCAAAAACAATGCTAAGCAGGAAGTGTGAATCAGGCGGTATAGCGATACCGGACTTCAAACTATACTACAGAGCAATAGTAACAAAAACAGCATGGTACTGGTACCAAAACAGGCAGGTGGACCAATGGTACAGAATAGAGGACACAGAAACCAATCCACAAAACTACAACTATCTTATATTTGATAAAGGGGCTAAAAGCATGCAATGGAGGAAGGATAGCATCTTCAACAAATGGTGCTGGGAAAACTGGAAATCCATATGCAACAAAATGAAACTGAATCCCTTTCTCTCGCCATGCACAAAAGTTAATTCAAAATGGATCAAGGAGCTTGATATCAAATCAGAGACACGCCGTCTGATAGAAGAAAAAGTTGGCTACGATCTACAGTCGGTGGGGTCGGGCTCCAAATTCCTCAATAGGACACCCATAGCACAAAAGTTAATAACTAGAATCAACAAATGGGACTTACTCAAACTAAAAAGTTTTTTCTCAGCAAAAGAAACAATAAGAGAGGTAAATAGGGAGCCTACATCCGGGGAACAAATCTTTACTCCTCACACTTCAGATACAGCCCTAATATCCAGAGTATACAAAGAACTCAAAAAATTAGACAATAAGAGAACAAAGAACCCAATCAACAAATGGGCCAAGGACCTGAACAGACACTTCTCAGAGGAGGACATACAGTCAATCAACAAGTACATGAAAAAATGCTCACCATCTCTAGCAGTCAGAGAAATGCAAATCAAAACCACCCTAAGATACCATCTCACTCCAGTAAGATTGGCAGCCATTATGAAGTCAAACAACAACAAGTGCTGGCGAAGATGTGGGGAAAAGGGTACACTTGTACACTGCTGGTGGGACTGCAAATTGGTGCAGCCAATTTGGAAAGCAGTATGGAGATTTCTTGGAAAGCTGGGAATGGAGCCACCATTTGACCCAGCTATTCCCCTTCTCGGTCTATTCCCTAAAGACCTAAAAAGAGCATGCTACAGGGACACTGCTACATCGATGTTCATAGCAGCACAATTCACAATAGCAAGACTGTGGAACCAACCTAGATGCCCTTCAATAGACGAATGGATAAAAAAAATGTGGCATTTATACACAATGGAGTATTACTCTGCATTAAAAAATGACAAAATCATAGAATTTGCAGGGAAATGGATGGCATTAGAGCAGATTATGCTAAGTGAAGCTAGCCAATCCCTAAGAACAAATGCCAAATGTCTCCTTTGATATAAGGAGAGTAAGATCAGAGTAGGGACGAAGAGCATGAGAAGAAGATTAACATTTAACAGGGATGAGAGGTGGGAGGGAAAGGGAGAGAGAAGGGAAACTGCTTGGAAATGGAAGGAGACCCTCAGGGTTATACAGTGGAGGGGGTAGAGAGAGATGAGGGGAGGGGAGGGGAGAGGTGGGGAGGGGGGATTGTGGAGGATGGGAAAGGCAGCACAACAGACACTAGTATGGCAATATGTAAATCAACGGATGTGTAACTGATGTGATTCTGCAATCTGTGTATGGGGTGAAGGTGGGAGTTCATAACCCACTTGAATGAAAGTGTGGAATAGGATATGTCAAGAAATTTGTAATGTTTTGAACAACCAACAATAAAAAATTTAAAAGAAAAAGAAAAAGAAAAATACCTGCGAGATGTGATGGTATGAGATATACAACCAATCAAGCAAAGAAATTGATCACTGTTTACCCAATTTTATAAACTTATTATCTAGCCACTATTGATGAAGCTACACCTGGTCTTACTCAAAAGGCCAAGAAGAGATTGATGATGCATTATGTATTGTTGAAGATCTACAACATTCCTCCCAAATTATTATTATTAAAAATTTATTGTTATGCTAAATTAATGGAATTTTTCAATAATGTGATTATACCTAAAAAAAAAAAA
>NW_026692918.1:0-11569 GCF_021218885.2 Marmota monax
CATCTTAAATTATATATGAAATCAACTTAAAATAGATTAAAGGCTTAAACATCAGACCTGAAACAAAAGTTGCTATATGAAAAAATAGGGAAAATTGCCCACAATGTTGGTCTGCAGACAGATTTCTTGTATATGACCAAAAAAGTACAGACAATAAAAGTAAAAGTAAAAAAAAAATGGATTAAAGCATTTTTTAAAAAGCAAAAACAAACTTCTGGATAGCAAAAGAAACAAGCAATACAATAAATAATGCTATGCATCTGGTAAGAAGTTAATATCCAAAACATATAAGGAAAACCAACATGTCAATTTTAAGGATACAAATAATCTAGTTAAAAGATGAGTAAAGGACTTGAAAGAGCTATTTTGCTAAAGACACACAGACAACTAACAGACATAAGAAAAAATGCTTATGATCACTAATCATCAGGGGAGTGCAAACTACATTATAACTAAAGTATCTCACCTGCTCTAATGGCCCTTATCAAAAAGATGAAAAATAACAAATGTTGCCAAAGATGTTAAAACATTAGAATTAACAATGGGAATGTAAACTAATACAGCCATTCTGCATATCATTATTGAAGTCTCTCAACAAAATAAAAATAGAACTACCATAGGACCCAGCAATTCCACTTCTGGGTAAGTATGCAAAGGAATGGAAATCAGTATGTCAAGGATGTATCTGCACTTCCATGTTTATTGGAGCTTTATTCAAAATAGCCAAGGTAAGGAATCAACCTGAGTATATGTCAATGGATAAATGGATAAATAAAGCATGGTACATTCAATTATGTGCTCTCTAATGACATTTTATGCAACAATGGATCACATATACAAATGTGATCTCATAAGATTATAATTAACCTGAAAAAAATATAACCAATGAGAGGAAAGCTCAAGTTTTACTACATATGGATTAACCAGTTTATTAAGCACCAATTATTGAATAAACTGTTCTTTTCCAAATTTATGTTCTTGGCAATTTTGTTGAAAATCAGCTAAAAATACATGCATTATTTCTGAATTGTCTATACTTCAATTATCTTATTATTCATTTTTCTATCAGTGTTAAGCTAAACAAGTACATATCCTCCAGTATTACTGTGAATGTAAATGTTCTTATCTCTACAATTAAAAGACACAGGATGATTTGATTTAAAAACAGAACCCAACAATAAGTTCCTTAAGAGAAACTCACCTCACTGACAAAGACATACACAGACTGAAAGTGAAAGTAGAAAATTATATTCCATGCAAATAGAACCTGAAAGCAAGCAGAAGCATCTATTCTTATATATGCCAAAATGGATTTTAAACCCCAATATGTTAGAGGATAAAAGGAAGTCAGTACATACTGATTAATATATGTACCAAATATTGCAGCACTCAATTTTATAAAATAAGTGCTACTAGACATAATAAGAGAGATAGTACACAATTCAGGAATAGTGGTTGACTTTATACTCTGCTATCTCCAACAGATGGACAATTCAGACAAAAAACATCAACAAAGAAACATCAGAGTTTAGTTACACTGTATATCAAATGGTCTTAACATATATAAATAACATGCCAATCAGCAACTGCAGAATACACATCTATTTATCCGCACATGGGACTTTTTCCAAGATAGATCATATATTAAGATATAAATCAAGTCTTAACAAATTTAACAAAGTCACATTATTTCTTTCATCTTATTAGATCACAATGTAATAAAAGTAGAAATCAACAGCAAAAGAAACTACAGAAATTATAGAAACAAATGGAGATTAAAAAACACACTATTGGAAAAAAAGAGTAAGTTTCTAGCAACAAGTGCCTGCATAAAAAGAAAAAGAAAAATTATCTCACTTAACCTAATTATGTATCTCAAGCTGTTAGAAATAAAAAAAAACCCAAACTCAACATTATTAGAAGGAAAGAAATAAGAAAGATCAGAAGATCAGAGAAAACTAATTGAAATAGAGAATAAAATAATAATGCAAAGGATCAATGAAACTGAAAGGCGAGTGACTCAGAGACAGAGATTATACCAAGAGATTTATTAGGGGGCTGCCTGAAGGGGAAGGAAAGGAGAGGCAGAGAGGAGAGGAGGAGGGCAGAGAGAAGAGAGGAAGAAAGAGAAAGAAAGTAGAGAGAGGAGAGAAAGAAGAGGAAGAGTGAAGAGAGGAAGAGGGCAAAGAGCGTGAGCTTGCAAGCTTGGCTTAAGAAGGGTTGCTTAGGCAATGTGGTGGGTGCTGGTTGGCAGGGTGACTCAGGAACACTGAGTGGACACTGTGTCCAAAGGGCACTGGTTGAGAAAACCTTTTAATTTGGCGCTCTTCGGCTTGGCGCCCTTGCAAGATGCAAACTTAACTTCAGTGAGGAGTCTCCCACACACCCCACAGAAACAAAGTGTTGGTTCTTTAAAAAGATAAACATAATTTAGGGCTACAGCTATAGCTCAGTGGTAGAGTACTTGCCTAGCATGCACAAGGCCCTAATTTTAATATCCAGTACTACAATGAAGAAAAAAAAACAGAAAAAGGAGAAAGAGGAGAAGGAGAAGAAGAGACAAACATTTAGCTAAGCTAACCAAGAGAAAGAGAAAGATAATACACATGAATAAAAACAGAACTGAAAAGAGATTACAGCAAATACCACTGAACTTCAAAGAATCCTTAGGGAGTATGTTGAAAATCTAGATGCCAATTGTAAGGTCCTTGCTTAGCATCTGGATGACCATCTTAAGTGACAATCACCATTTTAAGAAAAATTTTGCTTTCCTGCCCAAGGTCATTTCTGAGAAAGGCTCACCACTCCCTCATATCAACCTTACCCTTCACCACCCACATTCTGACCTGCCTGGCTCTAATCCTTGAACCTGCCCCTATTTTGCCTCTATCTATGGAGAGATGTGCCTTTATTTCTCAGCTCTGACAAATATACTCTTGTTGGTATCTCTGCTTGGTCTCCATCTTTCATTTCTCGCTGACCTGTCTCCTGGGTATCCTGGGTCCTTGCTTTCCTTTCACCAATAATTTGGGAAAATTTAGAATAAATGGAAAAATTCGGGACACTTGTGATCTACCAAAATTGAACAAAAAGGATCTAAATAGATCAATAACAAGTAATGGAATTAAAGCTGTAATAAAATCCCCCCTCAAAAAAACCCCACATCTGGATGGATTCAGTGCTCAGTTATGAGACTTTTAAAGAAGAACTGACACTGACACCAGCAACACTCAAACTAAGGCCAGAATTAGAGAGGCAGTCAGTATAGGTAGGTCAGATCAGATTAAGGAGGCCAATTTTGAGAAAGTCTGGGAAGTTGGAGGCTGTCCCCTGAGGGATTGCAATGTTAATTCCTTCTGAGCCCTTCCTCCACCCTTATCTAGAACCTGCCCCTGCTACAACCTGTTGCCAATGTAATCTGTGGTAGGAATTGCCCCTCCCTACAGGGAGCTAGCTATAAGGTTGTTAATTAATGTGTGCTGGGCTGCTCCATCCTGCCCTTCCCCATTCAGCCCACCGGTTTCCCACCTTTTGGCCATCCCACCAAGCATTCCTGGGTCTAGTCACATAAGCAGGAAGGAGAAGATACAGGGAAGAGAACAGGAGAAAAAAGGAAGCATAGGACATACAAAAAGGACAGAACACCTCACCTCTTGGGATACTGGGATACCAGCTATGGCCCCCTTCTCCCTCCTGGGAGAAGTCTATGTTACCCCTTTTTAAATAAACCCTGCTTTATATGTTTGCCTCGGTGTGTTTCTCTAATGTTCAAATTTCAACATATGAGGAAGCAGAACTTGTCACCCATAACTGGCGGTATCAGGACTATTACATAAAATACAAAGGAAAGGTACCCTTCCAAATTCATTCTACAAAGACACTATTATCCTGCTATCAAAACTTGAGCATACAAGCAAAAGGGAAACTAATGCCCAACATTCCTGGGAACAGCAGATTAAAAAAAAAAAAAAAAAACAAAACTTCAATAAATTGATTCAAATTGATAAAACTGTACAATAAAAAGAACATACACCATATTCAGGCCAGTTTCATTTCAGGGATCCAAGGTTGTTTTAAAATCTATAAATCAATATACATAATACAATTCATGTGTAAAATTAAGGATAAAAATCACATGACCATCTTGTTAAGGTCAGGCAAGCTTTGGAGGAAGAGACCACCAAGAGACTGTCTCATGCAACAGCAGAGGGTTTATTGGGGGACCAGCATGCTGGGGCTCAGAGCTCACTTCAGAGGAGCAGAGAGCCCCGAGTACAACTTAAGCAGAGTTTATATACATTCTTTGGAGAGGGCAGGGACTTCACATACATCATAACAAATCATCGCACACCGCGGGAAAATCAAACAACAACTCCAAAGCATGATTGGCTCATTCACTGGCAGGAACAAGTTGGGTGCTGAGCTGCATGGTTTCTGGGAGGGGTTGTTTTTACAGAGCAACCAAATGGTCAGGAGAGATTTCTCAACATACATTCTTAACCTTTCAATCTCAAGAGATAAAGCAAAGGATTTTGATAAAACCCAGCATCTTTTCATTAAAAAGATTCTCAATAATTTAGGTATACAAAGATTATACCTCAATATGTATATGACAAGCCCATAGCCAACATAACACTAAATGGAGAAAACCTGAAACCATTTCCTCTAAGGTCGGTCAGGAATAATACAGGGGAGTCTACTCTCATCAGTCTTACTCAGTATGGTGCTTGAAATTTTAGCCAGAGCAGTTAGGCAAGAGAAAGAAATTAAAAATATTCAAATAAGAAAGGAAGAAGTAAAATTATTCCTGTTGCAGATTATTTAATTCTATACCTCCAGAAACCAAAGGGCTTCAAAAGATTCTCAGAATGTTATGCTCGAGTCCAGGACCCCCAAAAGGCCACCAGAGACTAAGATCCATGTAAGCAGAAACAGGTGTTTATTGCGAGCTAGCTCGGTCCTCTGCACACACAGCAACTGGTGATGCTGAGAGGCCCCGAGCCCAGGGTTTGCAGCAGTTTTATACACTCTTTGGGGAAGGCAATGACTTTACATACATCATAGTGAAGCTAGATTTAAAGTTAGGTAGTCTGTGTAGTTAGGTAAATCGGGTCTAATATCCAGTGAAATCTAAAATGGAGGCCATGCGGAGAATGACTCAGGGAAAACACAGGACAACTCATGGAATGTTAATGAAGTCCCGAAAAGGCCCTAGGCCAAAGTCCACCTCAAAGAAAGGTTAATGAACAGCCCCCAGCAAAAAGGTGCTGACTCAGAAGTCCTTCCTGACCAGATTACTTCTTTGGCCCACCTGTGTCCCACCCCTGGGTCCTTCCCACCTACATTCCATCACTGAAAGAACTATAAAAAGGGGAGACAACATCCCTTCCATGGATTCCACCTCTTAGGTTCCCTTCTTCCTCCAGGAGAAGTCTTTTCTGCTGTCCTTTAATAAACTTCTAATTTCTACTCTGACCTTGCCTCAGCGTGCTTCTTTGGTGTTATTCTTCAACATTGGGGAAGCAAGAACTCATCACCAGTCAACAGCGGGAACATATTGGAGGTCCCAGACTGAGATTCTACACCGAGGTAAGTGCACGCACCCCATGTCTGTTTGAGGTGCATCTTTCTCTTTCTTTCTGGAGGGTAAGGTGGGCACCCGACGGCTACTTAAACGCAATTAGTGCAGCCGCCACTCTTCAAGACTCGGGTGAGAGGTTTCCCGGCCTAGGCAGCTCTCAATCACCTGTTCAATACAGAGCAGGCATGTTGGGTTCTGCCAAAGCCGCTTCCAACTTTTCTGTCTGGGCCTGGAGAGCAATTGGCGTGAGTACACAGTGTCCTGAATCCCGATCTGCCTTGGATGCGTGGAGGTGGAGGAAGGAGTTTGGAACAACTGCGGAATTCCAGTCTGGGCTACACTCAGATGATTCCTAAGGTTCCTTTCTCTTGAGCCCCCTCCCGACAGCCCTCAGGGGTATCTAGGGTGATCGGTAGATGAATGGCACTGAGGGAAAGCCCCAATCACATTTGCCTCTGTATGGGCCATGCAACACTCCCAACCTTGCATCCATTCCTCCTGGATGCTCCCCTTCCTTCGCAGGTTAGAAATGTTAGCAATTCAGGTTGTAGGACTGAGAGAAAGGCATGGGATAATTAGCAAAATCTGCCCAGGTTCCCTAAGATGCATAGGTAACTTTAACTAGTCTGTTTTACCGCCCCAATGTGTTCCTTAAGCTGCTAGAGAGGCATTTTTAGAATCAACTCCTCTGGTAATCTGCTACCTTACAACCAGTAGATATCCCTTAACACTTAGGCGGCTCCTTTAGTCTACAGAGCAAAGGCAACAAAGAGCGCATGTTTCTCTTTTGCAATGGGTTTTTAGTGGCCGGGAGGATAAGCAGTAATGCCCTTAAGTCTGAATCTTCCCAGGGTCTCTGGCACAGGGAAAACTGAGACCCTAGCACTTTGCTAAAGGGGACCAGAAACCCCTTGGCAAAGCAAGGTGAGAGACGGGTTTTCTGGACCATTTAGGAAGCTCAAACTTAGGGAGACGTCCCTAATGAGAACAGTTTTCTCTGGCGCGGCGTGGGCGCCTGAGTCCTGTTTTCTTCTCACTCAGACGGGAGCTTCTCTCTCTCCAATACACCAGGTGCACCACTAGCCTGCGTATTGAAAAACTGGGATAGATTTGAACCTCAGACGCTCAAGAAAAAGCCCCTCATTTTCTTGGCCTGGCCTCAATGCAAACTCTGAAGAAACCTGGCCACCAGAGGGAAATATCAATTTTAATACAATTTTACATTTTGATAAAATTTACAAAAAAGGAAATGGTGTGAGGTGCTGTATGTTCAGATTCTTTGCTCTAAGGGAAAATCCTAAATTATGCCAACAGTGTAAAGTAGACTTAGCTATGATATCTGCCATGAAGAGAAAAAATCTTGGACTCACTGAGGAAAAAGAATCAAGAGAAAAATTTGGGCCAATCAAAGTACATACCCCCTTCCCCAGATAAAAACTGACTCTACTGGAAAGTTAGGAGATATGCCAGATTGCCTGGGATTGGATCTATCCAAAGGAGCTAATCCTGTAAGTAAAAGGGAAACTGAGGATTCCCAGCAGCTGCCAGAGCCATTTTCGCTTTGGGGAATTTCCTCATTCTTCCCTGCACTGTAAGGATTGCTCCATCTCTGTCAACTTAAAAAGAAGGGACACTGAATGCAGTAAAGTCAGTCACACTGAGACCCTTGATTTTACACCTCTGTGAAAACATCTGGTCCACTCATGGGAAATCTATGGTGCCACTGATAGGAGTCATAATTAAATGGAAGTTAAAAACCTGGAGAGATTTTTTTCTTATCTGGTCTCTCTATTTTAAAGGTTATTATAGATTGTTTCTTGGGGATGATTTTGGCTAAATGTGTGTCTAAAAGATGATTTTTTTATTGTAACATCTGGTATCTAAATGAGTTTGAAGCATTGCATAATCTTGCAGTTAAAAGTTGGGGTTAGGTAATTGTTTAGTTTGTGATTCCAGATAATTCATGCCCGAGAACTTAAATCCAAGTTGGCAAGTAACTCCCAATCTTTTAGTTTTATTTTGAACTGGGTATCCTGAGAAGATTTCACTAGGTGTACCAGTGCATTAACTTGGGCAAGGATAGTAAATTATGATATGGTATCTGTTCCCCTTCCGGTGTGTAAGATTTAGGAAAAAAATGTTAAATTGGAACATTGGTCTGGCTTATTGAAATAACATTGAATAGCAACAGTCTTAAATTTTTAAAGCTTAATTTTGGATATACATGGTAGTGTGTGGTTCTCTTTTAAGATTTTTTCAGGTGATTTAATGTAACTTAATACTACTTTAGAAACTTCAGAACAAAGGAAGTGACTTAATGATCCTAAAAAAAATTTCCTCTGATGGTAGAGATCCTATTTTCAGTTTTGTGTGAGCAAGTTTTTCTAGTGTAGGAAAATGTAAAGGTATGAAATTTTGTAAATTGTATCTTAAACTTGTATCATAATTTTCAACATCCAAACCTGAAAATTGTGACTTATGGTTAAAATGCCTTAGGCATGAGGTTTCTGCTCAGAATTCCAGTTTTCCCAGTTCCTTCCAGACCTCAGCCAGGACTTAAGCTGATATGCAAATAGAAGAAGCCTGGGGCTCAACAGAGGGCAGATTTCAGGCCCAAGGAAAAAAAAGAGTTAAAGTGTCTTTTTACCTGAACTCAAACTAGACCCCAACCAAAAAGTAAATTATATGGTATTTACTAATTACTGGCCAGTCATCTTTTTTTAGGACTCTTGCTTTTTCTTAGATTCTGTATTTTTTTGAACTCATGATTTTGATCCTACAGACAAGTTAATGTTTTTCTGATAAGTTCTATTTTTGATCACCTGGAGTTTTTTTTTAAACATTGCAATGAGATTTCACCTGAGAAAGCTACAAGGCCTTTACTATTGTGTTGTGTTACACTTGTGTTACATGTTGTATGTCAGTATGTCTGTATGTGTGTATGTCCATATATCATGCAGTGATATGACAATTGACAGATGAGGAGCGCTCATAAAAAATTAAAATGGATCCAAATATCTCTGATTCACGTGATTCAAATGGTTCAATTTAAATTGGGTAAACAGAAGAAAGTAAAGATGTCTTTAAAATTAAGCTTATAAGTTTTTCTAGATGTTCAAAAAGGCCCTAATAAAATGTTAAATCTGCTTAAATTCAAAAATTTACAAATATTGTTTCAAAATGTGAACAGGAGGAGGTTAACAGATGAAAAAGAAAAATTAGAAGGTTCTAGGTATGGATTTAATAGAGGGAAAATGTGTTTCTGGATAAGAGTCTATATGATTAAGTAATTAAGAGGGTTTAAGTAAATGATATAAAAAAGGTCTGTGTAAGTTGCTTATAAGTGTAAGTTTTTGAGCAAGTAATCTTAAAGAAATTAAACAGCTGGTTAAACAAGTACTGTTTTTAGAGAATTGTGCCATGTTATTTCTTTAAAAAGCTAAACTTGATTAATATAAAAACATCAATGTAATTGTGGTGTTAATGTGTCCATATCTTCCAGGTATACAAGTCTGTAAGGTAGAAGTTTTAAAAGAGCATTATATCAAGCTGGTGTTCTAAAGTTGTATGGTAATTTTAGGCTTAAAAAGAAAAAAAAACATGTTGGAGATTTATTTATATCATTTATGTTCTATAACTGGACTTGTTATCAATAAGATATGTAAAGTTCCATGTTACTTTTTACACTGAGATACATTTTTTTTTAAGTTAATGAGAGCCTAATCTGTGTAAAGGTTTTCTTGCAAAACACAAAAGTACATTACTACTTTTCTACAAAAGGTTAAAAGCTTTCAGCTTTTCTTTAATTCATGTTTTAGGTGTGATATTATATTGTTAGCTAATATTCATGTGAACTTGAGCAACAATTTATGTAGGCTTTGTAAAATGATGTTTAAAAAGCAAAGATCAGTTTCAGAACTACAGTACTTAAGATTTATGAAGATCCCTGCCTTACTTGAGATAAGGCTTTGTCCCATCTCACTACATGTGAAAGTGACTATGGAAGAAGTAGGCCAGATTTCAGTACATTTAAAGTTGTGTCCAAAAGTTGTTTTTTGTCATGATTACCAGGATCTCAAACAAGGGATTATAATGCATAGCTCTACCAAAATTCAAGGTAGCTATTACATGAACTAAATATGTTTTTACTCTTGATAATTTTATTTTGTAGTTTGCTTATAGATGGTTTAAGGATTGCCTGTTAATGTTTTAAAGAGGTACTGCTTTAAGAACACAACCTGGGTCAACATAAGATAAGGAGTTATCACCTACAAGATAGAGAGATAGACATTACAGCCCAGTGCTCTTTAATATAAGGCTGTTAACTTATTTGCTGGATGTTTAAGATTAAGTTTTAAAATTAAAGTTAAATTAAAAGGTCCAAGAAAACCAATATTTGGCTCTTGCCCTCTAAGTCAGTCTGAATCAGGGAATAGGGTACTTCTCCAAAGAGCTTTGCAACTCTAGGCCACATAACCTCCCGATCAGGGAGATTAATGAGACCAGTGGAGGACAGAAAGCCAATCTGTGCATTTGCTGTGAAGAGGAGGGTCATCAGAAAAGGGAGACATCCCTGATGCTTCCAAGGGAAGCCACATGGTCAAGCAAGGCCTGGACCCATCCTAGCGCAATGGCACTAGCAGAACTGAGAAGCTGCTGTGAAGTTCCCTGAGGACTCCCAGGGAAACTCAGCTGACTGTTAACAATAGATGGAAACAAAAGTCAGTTTGACTTGCTTCATCTTAAACACTTAGCAAAGACAGTCAAAGCCAAAGCACAGCTGTTCCTGGGCATTTAAAATAATAATAATAGTTAAATGTAACTTCCAAAAATAAGTAAACTGGAGGCTACAAAAGAGATTCTCAGACAGGAATGCCTGATAACTATTTAAAGGAACTGCCAGAGTAGTTTTTAGTTTAAGGCCCACAGATATTCCTAACCTACACAGGTAGGCTTGGTGTTTGCTAGTATGGTTATCCAGCCCTAAGTAGCAAAATTAAAGGTTTCTCTATTAGACATAGGTCATACTAGTAAAAAGGACATCTGTAAACCTAAATGTTAGTTGTTGTGTTTACATCCCTGACATTTCTGGCAAGGTGACAAATATCCTTAAAGATTTACATGCTCAGATAGAAGCCATGTCCTCAGAAACTTTGTCATGGAAACAATATCTTAGCTCCTGGTTCTTGGTACTTCCTGGTGGAAAACATTGTTAGTCTTTGTCTTTGCCATCATACTCATTGGCATATTCCTGTGCTATGGCATTTATTGCTGCATCAATATGGTTCCAGTACTAATGAATTCTTGTTTCTCTTATAGACCACCCATCACTCAAATGGCCCTCCAGCCTATTACTTCTCAATCAGACTTCTATCATGGACCACTCGATAGACCCGATTTTTAAAGGGGGACTCCAAACTGCTTGCCCCACATCGTCCCTTTTCAGCCTGAAGAAGCCAGAAAGATCTTATTCGCCCCCCTTCCTTACAGCAGTAAGGAGTTCCCAAATTAGAGGGGGGAATGAAGCCAGATTTAAAGTTAGGTAGTCAGTGTAGTTAGGTAAATCGGGTCTAATATCCAGTGAAATCTAAAATGGAGGACAACTCATGGAATGTTAATGAAGTCCCAAAAAAGCCCTAGGCCAAAGTCCACCTCAAAGAAAGGTTAATGAACAGCCCCCAGCAAAAAGGTGCGGACTCAGAAGTCCTTCCTGACCAGATTACTTCTTTGGCCCACCTGTGTCCCACCCCTCGGTCCTTCCCACCTACATTCTATCACTGAAAGAACTATAAAAAGGGGAGACAACATCCCTTCCATGGATTCCACCTCTTGGGTCCCCTTCTTCCTCCAGGAGAAGTCTTTTCTGCTGTCCTTTAATAAACTTCTAATTTCTACTCTGACCTTGCCTCGGCGTGCTTCTTTGGTGTTATTCTTCAACATTGGGGAAGCAAGAACTCGTCACCAGTCAACAGCGGTAACAATAGCATC